>NW_024871303.1:1230000-1270245 GCF_019054845.1 Dipodomys spectabilis | reverse complement strand
ACTATAATGCAGTGAAGATATCATAAATGTTTTATTATGAACTAACGGTTATTATGTGATACATTGACATTCATAAACACTACTCTGAAAAGCACAGAAAAGATCAGTCAAATATGGCTTTTCTATTCCTTATATAAAGCTACTTTCCCCAAAAGCCTTCTAAATGTTATGACAAGTAGCATAATCGAGGATAAAAATGTTAAATTATTAACTAATTCTGAATTGAGGAGAGCAGGTCTGGATAGAGGCATCTTGGCCACATGGTGGATAGCGTCAGGCATCTTGTCTTCATAGTGGAGGAAGGTGAAGCCCCTGCCTCCCAGATGATGAGCAACCTTGAATTCCTGGATGCAGTGGCTGGGACCTGGGTGATAGGTTACTAAACCTGTCAGTCCTGTCCCTAGGACTGGGAGTTTCCTGTGACTCTGCTCCTTGACCTGGACCTGCTCAGGTGCAGTTATGCCATGTCATGTGCCTCTGTGTTTGTGTCCTGTGTCCTAGTTCCTGGCTCCTTGCATTCTCTAGTCACCCTGGAGTCCCACTTCAGCTCTCAATTGGGGTTGAATTGGTTTGATGGTATTGTGTTTGTTCTTTTGTTGCTCTTTAGTCTTCAAGACACAGTTTCCTAGCAGTGGTAAGTATATTTGCTGGCTGTTAGTCTTTCAGATAGTAGTCCACCATGCAGTCACTGGCTTTTTAATAATAACTAAGTTTCATCCTCTCAAAATATGGCTTCTCTGTTTTCTCACTGTATAAAAGTTCCTAAGAAGGAATAGGCATTCAGTCTATATGTGTGATTCAGCAAATGCAAAATTGGAAAGCCCAGCCAACCTGAAGATGAGGGAAAGCAATTACTAGCTGGGATTTCTTGTTTAGGAAAACAACACTGGCTAAATCAAATTCATGCCCCAAGTGGTCTGGCCCCTGACAACACAATCATTGGAGTTCAGTGCTTAAACGCACCTTCTGGGTAGTAGAGATACATGAGGGAAAGTTGTGAGATGCCAGAAAGGCAAGTCACTTATTTCTTACTTTTCTTTACTTATCCTGAATGGGATAATCAAGTCATGGTAAATGTATTGTGTAAAATATCAAAATCATAGGTTTATTTTAAATATAATCTTAGGCTATTATTGGAATAAAATGATAATGTAAGAAATATAAAACATTATTTTAATAGTGAGCCACCAAAAGCAGCTTGTCTAGCAAGCACTATAATATGTCTCAGATCAGGCCCTTAACCATGTTCTTCTTAGACAGGAAGACAAGAAAGAAAGAAAGAAAGAAAGAAAGAAAGAAAGAAAGAAAGAAAGAAAGAAAGAAAGAAAGAAAGAAAGAAGGAAGGAAGGAAGGAAGGAAGGAAGGAAGGAAGGAAGGAAGGAAGGAAGGAAGGAAGGAGGAAGGAAGGAAGGAAAGAGAGAGAAAGAGAGAAAGAAAGAAAAAGAAGGAGAGAAACAAAGAGAGAGATGAAGAAACAAAGATGAACAGAGGGAGAAGGAAGGAAGGAATGAAGGTAGAAAGAAGAGGGAAAGAAAGAAGGGAGGAAGGGAGTAAGGGAGGAAAGACAAAAATAATATATCTCTATTGAATACATATTATAAAGATAGGATGTAAAGAGTTCAGATACAGATGCCTTTCGGAAAATGAAAGTTGTTAGGACTATTTTTCTAGTTTTAATTTCTTTGCAGTTTTCATGAATCATACTCTTCTGTCTTCCCTTCATCTACAGTGGTCATTATTTCCATTTTAAGTCTACTACCTCCATTTCCTTCCTAGCTGCTTCCACACATGTGTAGTCTTATTTTCCATGACTATCTCCTGCACTCTCAAGATTGCATCTCTGAAAGGGTGAATTTTAGTTTAGTTTGTTTGTTCCATTCTTCTGAACTTAGATTTTCACCCATATTTTCACACTTTTGTCTACAAGTTTCTGGGAGGCATATCTGTGTTCTTTGAAAATGTTCCATTAATTCCTACCTTACTGCTATAAATTTATGTTATCATAATCCCTGTATAAAACTAAGTTAACCAATATCAGCTACTTAATCCTTATAGATCAGTTAATTTAAATTGGCTTCTTTTTAAAAAAAATGTTTGGCCTTATTATGTCTATTTTCTACATAATTGACAAAAACTTCTACCTCATCTGCTATCTGACCTTTTTGCATCCTGTTTAAATTCATTGTGGTAGACTGTGGTTGAAAGAAATAATCACTTTTGATTTATATAAAAAACAAAGCCCTAGTTCAGAGGAAGATAGCAGAGGAGTAGCTGGAGGCTAAACAAGCTTTTGCATAGAAAGCAGTTTTAGTGTTCCAGTGAACAGTCCTAGGCTAGATAATCACACCAAGTGTGCCATCACAGTACACAGAGTCTGGCCAGAGAGGGAAAATCCGGGCAAGAAGACAGATCTGAGCATTTGCCCAGTGGCTGCTGCTGCAGCGGTTGTGATGGCAGCTGCAGCTGCAATAGCTGCCATACCTACAGAGAATCCAGGACAAAGGCACCAGAAGCAGCGAGCAAGTGGATACTACTCAACACCAGCAAGAAGTGACAAGTAGCAGATATCTCTATCCTGCAGATCACAGACCAGAGAAGGCCTAGGAACCAACACTGGCATGAGTAAAACACTGATATCCATCAGGGAGCAGATGATCGAGGGGGCTGTCCCTCCCCCACCACCAGAGATCTCCATCTTTAATATTGACAAGGTGCAGCTGGGCAGCTACCTCCAACTGAGGCCTTGGGGGAAAAAAAAAAAAAAAACAAGAGTCATTGAACCTGCTATACCAGGTTCAATGCCACAAAAGGTAATGTCAACTCGCCCAAGCAGAGGACGATCCCTTCCCAGGGAGTGACTTTCTTAACGGGGTAAACAGTCAGAGGTTGCCTCTCTCTACAGCAGCATAGACAAACAATTGAAATTCAGTAAATATAAACTCTGATAATGGCTCCAGGCTGGGCTCTCTGAGTGTCTCAGGGGCTAGCCCCACAGGGCAAAGCTACTGATTGCTGAAAGGCCTCAACCCTACCCAGAAACTTGCCTCATCACAGCATCTCCAAACTAGAGGAAAGAGCCATCTCCCTCTTTTGAGATACTCACTGAATTAGCTGGGAGGAGGATCACAACATCCTGGGTAAAGCAAGCATTTGTCTTCCTGCTCAAACTGACTTAAGAAACTAATCAAGCTACAGAAATACCAAACACCAAAAGAAGACCAGAGACTCCACCAAGAGACTGGTCATGAACACAGGGGATAAACAGGATCTTCCCCTTCTCTCCTCCCACCCCCCCCAAAAAGAACTCTTTTTTGCTCATTTTTATTTTTATTTTTTAATTGTTTTCTATTAATATTTTTCCCTCTCATAATTTTTATTTTAGGTGTATATGTATGTGTATGCTTTTATTTTTTAAATCTGATTTAACCTTTTGGCCTTTTTCATTCGTATTTTTTCTTTCTTTCTTTTTTGTGACTTAATAGCTGTTCTGCTAATCCCCATATATATACCCATCATCGAATATTAGACCTTATCCCCCATTGTGTACATACTTAATCCAGAAATGTATTACTCAGGTCACAACCTGTTAGGCTTAACTTCTTTAATACCAGCGTTATCTCTTTTTACCTATATAATTTTCAAGTAACTAATTTTAAGAATTTCTATTTTTTAGTTGAATTTCTATTTTTTAGTTTTTCAAATCTCTTTTGTATCACTTTCCTGCTCTCATCCTATATTTTTCTTCTCTCAATATCATTTCTTTATACTTTCATTATCTCAAGTACTTCACTTTTTAAATTTAAATTTTTACTTTTCCATTCTTTCTTTTTTTAAATATCATTCTGTTCAAGTCATTTCCCTCTCTGAGATGAGGACTTTGATAAGTTCACTCTCCTTTAACCTCTACAAATCCCTCTTATCCCAATTTTCCCAACATTTCTCCCTAAATCTAATAATTTCTGGTTTGCCAAATACTTCTTTGCTGTTCTTAGCCCATTAATCCATAGTTGTTTGATGTTGAATCGATTGTATCTGTTGAACTAGATTATATCTTCAGCCATTTTGACTGAGCAACTACAGAACTCTGATTGATGCTTGCCTTAAAATAGTGTTGTAGCACAAAATTTCTGTTACCTTCATAACAAATGGGCAGAACAAGCCATAAAAGCACAAGAAAAATGGCATATCCGGGTATCTCAACTCCAACGCATGATAATCAGGTGACAGAGCAGTTAATGAATAATCCAGAGGAGAATTGCCAAAAAGCTCTACAAACACTACTGGTAAAAATGGTCAATGAAAAGATTTAAAACCTGCAATTGACTCATTGTGAGCATGATAGGGAGCAAGAGGAGACAAACCAAAGTTTAATATAGGAACCTCGTGCATGTGAGGATGCTACTCAAAGGTTCACACTGCCATTGCATAAGCAGGTGGAGAACAGTGAAAGAGAACGACAAGAACTGTGTGAGCAGGCTGAAAACATTCAAAGAGAACTGTAGGAATTTTGTGAACATTAGGAAGCTAACCAAAGAGTAATATAGAATTGCAATAGTGGGGTGTGAATAGACAAAGATCAAGAGATGTTCATAGAATCCATAACAGATTGATGAAAAATTCAGGGAGACCACAAAGGGAATGCTGATGCATCCCGATAGAAGAGATTGGAGTGCAAGGAAAACATAACCATTCAACTAAGTGATTTGAGAATAAACACTGAACACCAAATTAAAAAAGTAAAGAAGGTCATGCAAGATCTAAAACAAAGCTCCAACAAAGAATTTGAAGCCATCAAAGCCATCTAATTAAAAGAAAAAGAACCAAATAAAAATAAAAAACAAAGTAGAAAATATTGACAGTAAGTTATACGATGCAGAAAATTGAATCTCAGGGATTGAAGACAGCATAGATATTATAGAAAAGGAACATACAACTATCCAAGACAAATCCAAAATTATAAGAAATCTATTCAACATTTGGAAGACACCATGAGAAGGCCTAATCTGAGGATAATGAGTGTAGAGGAGCACCTAAAGACAGAAGTTTATGGTCTAGGAAATTTGTTTAACAGGATCCTAGCAAAGAACTTCCCAAACATGCAAAAAGATAGACCTATTCAGATGCAAGAAGCTTTTAGAACCCCAACTAGACCAGACCAGAACAGGACATCCCACTATCACATTATAATCTGCACAGGATCAATTCAGACCAAGGAAAAGATCCTTAAATCTGCCAAGGAGAAAATATCAATCACCTATAAAGGGAAACCAATTAAAATCACCTCAAATTTCTCAGCAGAGACAAGTTAAGCAAGAAGAGCCTGGAATGATGTATGCCATGCCCTAAAGACAAACAAAAATCAACCAAGAATACTGTACCCATCTAAACTCTCCTTCATAACTGACGGTCAAATAAAAACCTTCCTTAGCAAAGAAAATCTAAAACAATGTATCTCCATGAAACCAGCCTTACAAAAGATACTTTAAGATATCCTATACATAGAAAATCAACAAGACCACAATAACGGCCACGAAATCACACCCAAACTGAGAATCCAAGAACCATAGGAAGAACCCAGTGTCACAGCCCTCAAAAAGGTGGACAACAGGGCAGGAACCACCAAACACCTCTTTGTCCTAACTCTCAACATTAATGGACTTAACTCTCCAAATAAGTGACATACACAATCTAGTTGGATTAAAAAGCAAGATCCTTCTATCTGCTGCCTTCAGAAGTCACAACTTGCCCACTAAAACATATATATTTTGAAAGTGAAAGGCTAGAACAAAATCTACCAAGCAAACAGCCCCCCAAAACCAGCAGGAGTTGCAATTCTAATATCAGATAAAATAGACTTCAAATTAAAATTAGTGAGAACAGATAAAGAAGATCACTAGATACTAATTAAGGGATCTCCACTTTAGGAGGATATTACAATTCTAAATAACTATTTGCCAAAAATGAAACACCCAAAATTAACCAAGAAACACTACTTTCCCTCAAATTTCACATAGATCTAAGACATTAGTTGTTGTGGATTTTAATTCACCAGTATCCCCACTAGATAGATCAACTCTGCAAAAACTCAACAGAGAAACCGCAGATCTAACCAACTGCACAAATCAACCAGATATAATACACACCTATGAATATTTCACCCAGCAGAATCAGAATATGTGTTTTTTCTCAGGCAGTACAAGGAATACACTACATATTAGCTCACAAAGCAAACTTTTCCAAATTCAGAAACATTGAAGTTATACCTTGCAATCTCTCAGACCACAAGGGAACAAAATTAGAACTCAACACCAAAAGCCACCAAAGAAAGTCCTGTAACATATGGAGGCTAAACAACACACTGTTGTATCACCAGTTGGTCATGGAAGAGATTAGAAAGGAAATTCAAATGTTCGTCACATTCAACACATAATGAGCATACAAATTACCAGCTCCTCTGGGACACAGGAAAGGCAGTACTCAGAGGCAAGTTGATAGCTCTGCTCATCAACAAATTGGAGACATCTGAAACCAACAAATTAATGAGACATCTGAACCTCCTTGAAAATGAGCAGAAATCCAGTAGACAGAAAGAAACAATTAAAATTAAAGCAGAATTGAATTAATTAGAATCCATAAAAACCATAGAAAGAATGAACAAAACAGAGTTGGTTCTTCGAAAAAATTAACAACATCGACAGACCCTTAGCCAAACTTATCAGAAAAAGAAGATAACACACACAATAAATAAACTAAAAAATGAGAATAGAAACATCACCAAAGAAACAAAAAAGATCCATAATATTATAAGAGAATACTTGCCAAACCTTTATGCTAATAAGTTTGATAACTTGGCAGAAATTCCTAGCAAATATCGACACGCCAAAACTAAACCAAGATGAGTTAAACCACCTTAACAAGCCCATATCAAGCATTCAAATAGAAACTTCAATAGGAGAACTCCCAGCTAAGAAAAGCCCAGGACCAGAGGGATTTCCAGCGGAATTGTACAAGGCCTTCAAAGTACAGCTCACACCAATACTTCTCCAAATCTTCAATGAAATTGAAAGAGAAAGTTCACTATAGAACACATTCTATGAAGCCATCATAGCCCTCATTCCAAAACCAGGCAGGATTCCTCAAAGAAAGAGAAATATTGCTTTGATGAACATTGATGTAAATCTTCTCAACAAAATTTTGGCTAATAGACCAACAATTCATCCAAAAAATCATACACGACAATCAAGCAGGATTCATTTCAGGGATGGAAAGCTGGTTCAATATACACAAATCTATTAATATATTTCATCAAATCAACAAGAGCAAGAATTGAACCTCATGATTATCTCAATAGATGCAGAAAAAGCAGTTAACAAGATCCAACACCCCTTTATGATGAAGGTTCTAGAAAAATTAGGAATCCAGGGAACATTCCTCAATACAATAAATGCTGTATAAGACAACCTACAGCCAGCACTATATAAAATGGCAAAAAATAGAGCTATTTACTCTTAACTCAGGAATGAGACAAGGATTTACACTCTCTTCACTTCTCTTCAATTTAGTATTACAATGCATAGCTACAGCAATAAGAAAAGATACAAACATAAAAGGGATCCAAATAGGGAAAGATGAAGTAAAACTCTCCCTCTTTGCAGATGACATGATCTTGTATAAAAAGAATCCCATGGACTCCACTCCCAAATTTCTCAAGCTGACTCAAACTTTGGCAAAGTAGCAGGGCATAAAATTAATGCTCAAAAATCAATGGCTTTTCTGTATGCCAACAATGAGTCGAGCGTTGTTGAAATCAGGAAAGCAACTCAATTCGTAATACAACCACAAAACATAAAATACCTAAGAATTAACTTAACCAAAGAACTGAAGGACCTCTATGATGAAAACTTTAAAAACCTGAAAAAGGAAATCAGAACACAACTTAGAAAGCTAAAAAACCTCCTATGCTCCTGGGTTGTTAGGATCAACATTGTGAAAATGGCAATACTTCCCAAGGCTATCTACAAATTCAGTGCAATACCTATCAATACTGCAACCTTATTCTTCAAGGGAATAGAAGAGGTAATCCAAAAATTCATATGGAACAATACAAGACCCTGAATAGCAGGACCATTTCTAAACAGAAAGAACAGTACTAGAGGAATATCAATATCAAATTTCAAACTCTACTACAAACCATAGTAATCAAAACAGCTTGGTACTGGCACAAGAACAGACCTCACGACCAATGGAATAGAATTGAAAACCAAAAATGAACCTTATAGCCATCTAATCATCTTCAAGGGACCTAAAAAAATAGAATGGAAGAAAGACAGCTTTTTCCTTAAGTGGTGCTGGCAAAACTGGTTAATCACTTGTAGAAAACTAAAACCAGGTGTTTATATATAAGCCTGCACTGGAATCAACTCCAAATGGATTAAAGACTTGGAAGTCAAAGCAGACACCCTGAAAATATTAAAGGACTGAATAGGAGAAACCCTGTGTCAGCTTGGCACAGGCAGAAATTTTCTTATTAGATACCCAGAAACACAACAAATCGAAGAAAAGTTGGACAAATTGTATGGCATGAAATTACAGAGCTTCTGCATGGCAAAGGACATAGTTAGCAAGATCACTAGAAAGCCCACGGATTGGGAGAAGATGTTCACTAGCCAAACAACAGACAAGGGTCTTATATATATAATATAACTGGAACTCAAAAAAATCAATCTCCCAACAACAAATCCTCAACAAATCCTCAACAATTTGCCAATAAATAAGTGGGCTAAAGGCTTACAGAGAAACATTTCTGAGAGAAAAGAAGGATGGCCAATAGACACATGAACCGATGCTCAACTTCTGTAGCCATAAAAGAAATGCAAATCACACCAACACTGAGATACCACTTCACCCCATTTAGAATGGCTATAATCAAGAACTCTAATAACTACAGATTTTGGAAGTGATATGGACAGAAAGGTACTCTACTACATTGTTGGTGGGAGTGTAAACCTGTCCAACCACTTTGGAAAGTAATATGGATGTTGCTCAAAAGTCTCATTTACAGCTCCCCTATGAGGCAGCTATCCCACTTTTTGGCATTTACCCGAATGATCACAAAGAAGCCAATAATAAAGCTACCAGCACAACTATGTTTATTGAAGCATTATTTACCATATCTAAGATATAGAACCAACCCTGATGCCCCCAATGAATGGATCAAGAAAATGTGGTATATATACAGAACGAAATTCTCTGCCTTCATCAAAAGAATGACATTGCCCTAGTTGTCAGGAAATGGAAAGGCTTGAAAAAACTATTAAGTGTAGTAGGACAGGCCCAAAGAAACATAGGTTCCATGGTTTCCCTTACTTGCAATAACTAGTATATTTCTGAGACAAGCAGCAATGGTCAGATAAGTTGATGTTAGGCGAAATGAACCCCAAGATAAGGACTCAATTTTTTCCTTGCTATTTTTTATCATAGTTAGAAGATAATTTCTTTGTTGCTTTGCATGTCGCCCCCACCCAACACTGCATATCCTTGTTTGCATTCTATGTTCTGTTGGTTTAACTTGGGGTAGGGAAGGGATAAAACAAATTGTTTAAATATTGATACAGATGGATGCATTTTAACAATGAGATGCACAAGACGTTATATTGTAAAATGAACTTTACAACTTTGGCAGAGGTAGTGTGTGGGCGGGGAGAGGGGAGATGTGAGAGCAGGGATGGTAAGTGGAAACAAAGGAGTACTAACAATACTTGATAAGAAATGTTCTCATTACCTTGTTCATGTAATTGTAACCCCTCTGTACAATATTTTCACAATGAAATTAAAAAATAACTTACTAAAAGAAAAGAAAAAATAATTTCTTTGGGACCATTCTTCTTAAAATTATGAAGCAATAATTTCTCTAACAAATAATATTTTTCATTAAAATGTTTCAACCCTTAGGTAAAATATATCATCCTTCAATATAAAGTTCATCACAAAATAGAAATTCTGCAACAAATCTATGTTCATCCACAAAATGCTGTGGCTACTAGTCTTGTTGTGTAATTTAAGTATTTTTTTAGCTTTGAAATGATCTCTACTTACACTAATTTCTAACTTCTGTAATTATACTATGGTGCCTGTACACGTTAATTTATATACAGTAATATTCAAAGAAAACAGGAGATTTAGCCTTTCTGAAGAATAAATTTTAGCCAGTAATTTCAATGTAAGGCATCCGTTGTATTGATTCTAAAGTCTTTTCCTCCAAGATATCAAAGAGTATTGATATTATTATTGTCTCTTTATACAAGCCTGAAGTCACTATTTCAAACTAACACAAAGAGAAAACAAAAACAACCTGATAGAAAATCACAATCCTGTTATCTTAAAAAAATAAGAACATACAAAACAAATACCAGAAAGAGGAAAAACGATAGTAGGATAACAACAGAAAAATATTCTTCCTCTCTCTAATGAAACAGAGATTCAGAGTCCTTGAAACTACTAGAGCGTCAGACCAAGTCTGCTATAATTATATAAAGATATACAATTCTAAGGAAATTTTCTGCTGTCTTCACAAGAAAACAAATCTATGAAAAGGGTCACAGCAACGTAGGTGACTGCTGTGACTGTGTTGGCCAACATAATCAAAAGCACAGTTGTAGTGTGAAAATAATAGGGTCACATGGGAAAAAAAGCAAGAACAGAAGTGTACATCAGAGACAGCCACTTCCAGGCATAGACACAATTCACCATACCACTGGACAGTCCATACTGTCTCTGTAACTACAAGTATTAACATCACAACATTTCACCACAAATTATCTCTACTCCTACACTTAATGGGCTAGACAAACATCTAATTCCAGGAAAACAAATCACAACAGAAGATCAAGCCAAGAACTGGCAAATCAACCAAAAACTTAGTTACCTATTATTAAGATCATAGATTCCCCAAATTAAAGCCAAGTAGCCCCCCCCAAATGGGCAGAAATAAAAAATTAAAAAATACCCAAAAGGTGATGTCAAGGTAATATAATTCCCACAATAAATAACCAGGCAGAGAGGGCTGGGAAGGTGGCTCAGTGGTAGAGTGCTTGCCCTGGGTTCGATTCCTCAGCACTACATAAGCAAAAAGAAAAAAGCCAAAAGTAGAGCTGAGGGAGAGCACCCAGGCCCAGAATTCAAGCCCCATGACCGGACCCCCCCCCAAAAAAAATAAATAACCAGGCACTAGAACAGACAACCAATGACCTAGATGATAGTTTTCAAAAAGCATTTCAAATACTATCGAAAATTGTGATTCATGAAATGATTACAAAAAAAAACTCTAAAAGGCAATTTGGGAACAAAATCAGACCAACCAAAGACTGGCAAAATAGAGATTATGAACTGAAAGTCAAGACATTCTGAGAACTCACGAGTTCAAGGAAAAAAATAGAAGCTTAATTAAAAGATACGAGAGAAGACACAACTAAAAACCAACCACCTGAAGCCCCCTCACAACAAAAAGAAGTAAAGAAAGTCCATTCATGACTTAAAACAAAGCTTTAATGAATAAACAGAAGTCCTAAATATGACCAATTAGAAGACAGGGAAATCTTAGCCGAAGTAGAAAGTCTCCACAATCTCTGGGGTCAAAGACAGAATAGGACAAATAGGAAAGAGGATATATATACATACACATATTTTTTGGGGGATCCTGTCGTGGACCTGAACTCTGGGCGTGGGAATTGTCCCTCAGCTCCTCACCTCAAGGATAGTGCTCTACCACTTGAGCCACAGCGCCTCTTTCGGCTTTTTTTTCCTGCTTATGTATTGCTGAGGAATCGAACCCAGGGCCTCATGCATGCAAGGCAAGTGCCCTACCACTGAACCACCTTCCCAGCCCAGAAAATTCAAATTAGTAAATGAAAAAAATGATATTTTAAAAAACACTTACTTAAATTACCGAGAGTGAGGAGACAGGAAATAGAAATAATTTGTAGCTATTAATATTGCTCTGCCGCAACAGAATGGTGCAGAGTCCAGGGAGATCCAAAGAAAAGTCACCAAATGAAATGACCATTAGAGTAGGAAAGTGCCTTCTGTGCTATTAATGCTTATGAGAAAACTCGGAGAGAAAAACTTAGGGAGACTTGTTCCCTAAGTACTAGCGAAAATACTATGTGGACTCAAAAGGCATGAAATCCTAGATGATACAGTTCAAGGAGGATCTCAGAGGGTGGAAAATGAACCTGAAGAAGAATATACCCTTATCAGTAAATAAGAAAGTATGTATATATTTAAATTTATCCTAAGTAGTCATAGAAATAAATCAACAGTAAATATCTATTTGAAGATATCAAATATATCATAACTATTGAGTGGCCAAATTGGGAAATCTCTTCAACTATCAAGTTCCTTTTGGATATTTGCAACATCATTATGCAACATGCCAAAATTACCATCACAGACAGACAAGACCAAGACATCCAACAAAAAGTATATGTGTCTGTCCTGTCATGAACCAAATGCTTTTGCAGGCTATATGCAGTCAGTGAATATACCCTACACCTGGCCCTTCTCAATGACTAGGCTTAGTGGCTGAAGCTTGTTAGATTCAAAGATACATAAAGATAATATTACTGGGTAAGAATGAAAATAATAATCTTCTAGTATTAATAAAAATGTTAGAGGAAGTGTAGTCTTGTATAATATTGGAGAATAACATTAATTCTTCATGCTACAAATTTGACTAAATTATATGGAGATAAGAATTAATTTAAAATATTACTATGAACAAAATATTAAAAAGTAATTACAAGAATGTATTGCACACTTTGTGGAGTGGTGGCTATCAGTAGAAAAAGGACCATAAATGGAGAGAAAAAATAACTGTGAATTTGCTTGAAATGCTTTCTATTCATTCAAGAAAATAGAAAACTTTATCAGAGTAAATCGCATATATGAATGGACATGTCACTAAGAAATCCAAAACTTATATATGTAATATATATTGACTTTTAAAAAATAAATATGCCAAATCTAAATTCTGAAAGTTAAAATGCAAGACTTTATTCTAAAAACAGCAATAGACAACTGTGCTTGTTTGTAGATATAAAAATTTATATATGTATATAAGAATAGGGATACAGGTGAACCCATTGTAACAATGAGATGTACAAGTTGTTATGTCAAAAACGAACTTTACAACTTTGGTGGGGGGAGAGGGGTGAGGAGGGGGATTGGGTGGGAGGGCACTGGGAGGATGGGAAGGAATAGGAAGGGAAACAAAGGAGGAGGTTACAATGTTTGATAAGAAATGTACTCATTATCTTGCCCATGAAATTGTAACCCCTCTGTACATTATTTTCACAATAAAAAAATTCATGATTATAAAACCTAAATCCAATTTAAACATGGTAATAATTATTTAAATATATATAGTGCATCTAATTTGCTTTCAAAGGGCCTTTTTATTCAGCCATTCATCTGCATGAAACTTACTTAAATGAAGACAATTATAAAATAAAATATACAGTGTGACTTAACCTTTGTTAAAAAATTATCTTGATATGTATAAAACCCTAAAATAATGGTGAGAAGTAATTTTGACAGCAAATATCTCTGAATGTGAAAAAATAAGTGATTAGAGTGTCTTCTATATACTTTTCCTTATAAAATTCAAGTTACATTTACTTAGCACCTTAACTGTAATTCTAACCCCTCTGTACATCACCTTGATAAATTAATATTTATATATTATTTTTATTAATTTAATTAATATCTAATTTAATAATTAAAATGTGTAATTTAATATAATTTAATTTGAAATAAACAAAATTCAAGTTGTGCTAAAATTCATTTGTAATAGAATACACCTTTATCTGGTGCTGCAGGCACTTCTGGAGTAGCTAAGATCAAAGCATTATACTACAAAGCCAGCCCAGGCAAGAAAGTCTGTGAGAATCTTTCTCCAAGTAACAACTGCAAAAACTGAAGTGGTGCTATGGCTCAAAATGGTAGAGTACTAGTCTTGAGCTGAAGAGCTCGGGGACAGCACCCAGAATTAAAGTCCCATAATGAAAGAAGGCAGCAGGCAGGCAGGCGTGGGCGGGCAGGCAAAGGAAGGAAGGAAGGAAAGAAAGAAAGAATGGAAAGGAAGGAAGGAAGGAAAGAAGGAAAGGAGGGAGGGAGGGGAAGGAAGGGAAGGAACGGGAAGCAAGGAAGGAAGGAATTTAGAAAGAAGGAAGAAAGGGAGGAAGGACGAAAAGAAGGAAGGAAGATTTCTGACAAGTGTTTACTATTGTATCAAACTTCTGACATACAGAACATTCTTATCATCTCAATAAAGTTTGCAAATGTCCTAATGGCTCTCCCTTCATCTATGATCTAGAAACTGCTGATTAACTTTTGTTTTTACAATTTTCACTTCCTGAATGACATCAAAATGGAATCATAGTGGTTGTAGATTTTTAGACGTGATTCCCTAAATTTGTTTAGAGTTCTGGATATGTTATTAGTTTTACTATCTTTTCTTATATTGTGATATTCCATTATATGGTTGTGTTACAAAATATATATCCAATCACTACTAAGTGTTGACATTGGGCATGTTTTAAATTAGAATATTATGAACCAAATAATCTTAGCCTGTGTTAGAGAGCCTCTTTGTTTCTATTTGGTTGTTGCTATTTTTTTTTTTTTTGGTGTTCTTTTGAAAGAGGGTCTGCTCAGGTTGACGTTAAACTTTTCATCAGTCTTATAAATTCTGAGAATACAAGCATACAGTAACATATACCTACCTACAATATTTTGTGTGGGTAATTATCTGTGAAATTCTTGGGTTGAAGATTTTGTTCTGTGATAAAATACTGTTTTTTTTTAATATCTAAAGTATTTTCCTTTATTTTTTGTTTTTTTATTTTTGTTTCATTTATTAATGTTTTTGTTGTGAAAATCCCGCACAGAGGGGTAGCAATTACATGAGCAAGAAAATGACTACATTTCTTATCAAGAATTTTTGCCTTTTCCTTTGTTTTCCTTACCATTCCTACCCTCCTTCCCCTACTACCCCCCCAACCAAAGTTTGTTTTTTGACATAACGTCTTGTACATCTCATTGTTGCAATGGGTCCATCTGTATCCCTATTTAAACAATTTGCTTTTTCCCTTCCCCTCCACAAATAATGCCAACATCAAATAAAGTGGAAACTGGAGTTATACCATGGGGGGAGGGACATACAAAGCAACAAAGAAATCATCTCATAAATATGTTAAAAACAATAGCAAGAAAGAAAAATCATTTGAGTCCTTATCCTGTAGAATTTTTCATTATCATCACCATTGTAGGAAAGTTAATGTTTGTTCACTGAAGCATGAAACAAGCTTTAAAAAAAAACCCTTTGTAGAGTAAGACTAAAAATAAACATATTAAACTTATTAAGATATATGTGGCCTACCTATGCTAAGATAAAATCATTTTCAATAAATTAAGACTGTTAGAGTATCTTCATAATTATTATTGAATTGATGAATTGAAACCACCTCCTTCATAGTAGTTTATACTCGATGCTTAATCCACTACTTTCTCATAGATATACAAATCAATATTTCTTATTATGGAATATAAACCTCACAAGGTGCTTTTCCTAAGTGTCTGACCTTTAATGAGGATTTGGTGCATTCTCATTGTATTACTCTTCAGCTATTGATTTTGTCTGTTTTGGTTCTGTTTCTTTCTGCATCAGAAAACCCCAGACGAAGCTCAGGAAGTCTTTTCTTACATCAAATCTCTCCAATATTCCTAAATTTTTATTGTAAGTTGTCATATCTTCATTTAAGTTATTTGCCCTGCTATTGTATTTGAAATTACATTTTCTCTCCATCACCATTCACTGAAATGATTCAGAATTCACAAGGATTACAAGTGGCTCCCACCTGTAATCCTAGCTACTCAGGAGGCTGAAATCTGAGGATAATGGTTCAAAGCCAGCCTAGGCATGAAACCCGGTGAGAATCTTATCTCCAATAAACCACCAGAAAACATGAAATGGTGGTGTGGCTCAAACATGAGAGCATTTGCCTTGAGCTGAAGAGCACAGGGAAAGCACTCATACCCAAAGTTTAAGCACCATGACCAGAAAAAAAAAATAGATTCAGAATTCTCACATATAAGAAGTTTGTATACTGTATAGTTAAAAATTAAAAATTTGAATGATTCTATTTTTCTCTGACCTGCCAGATGCATTTCTATTTGCAGAAGGAAGATAATGATGACCACTTTAAGACATATTTATTATTCTGGATCTGCTATTGAGAATATTATTGATTTTGTATTTTATTAATAATGTTATAAACGAAGGGCTAAAATTATCTGGACAAATTGCACATTTTTTGAACAATGCCACCCCTTCCTTTGTTCGCTACAAAATTTTCTTTCTCATCACCCAACCCACAGATTATATAGTTCATTTTTAACATAGTGAACACTGAGCACCATGGCTATGCATGTTCACTCTTTGTGTCTCCTCTTAGACTCCCAAGGACATATAGACAACCTAAGAAGACAAAAATAAAAGACATTTTAAAAAATATAACAGAAAATTCTCCTATTTCCTGGAGGATTGATTGATAAATATTATTTTTGTGATCAGATGCACATAGAAATTTTGCCATTGTATTCCTCTGTTTTGGTCTCACTGTGTATGAATGAATGTATAATTTATTAGGTCCCAGTGTATTTTAGATCTACCTTTTGCATACAAGACATTTCTGTAATTATTTTAAACTTTATTTTATTGTAAAGATACAATACAGAGAGGTTACAGTCTATGAGTAAAATGACTTTATAGTTTTTGAACAAATATAGAATAAAAAGGACAAAAATGACCCATATTTTTATTAATTTACGTTTGAATTTGCAATTAACTCTACCAAATATTATGTTTTGCTTTGAACTGTCATCTTAAATGGTTGTTGAAAGTCTTCCTATGCCTCCAACCATAGTGTCCCTGCTAATTATTTAGAATAATATAACAAAAGGAAATGTTAGAAACAGATAAACCTACCTCATATAATCTAAAAATTATGCTCCAATCCTTAGCTAAGCTCTGGTGGTATAAATTATGTTTACTGAGTTGGGCATATACATTTTATTATTGCTGTTCTTCTGTTGGGTTCAATGACTGTGGCTAACCTATTAAGTAAAATCACTTACTGATGTAATTTTTTATGATTTATTGAAAAGTCATAAAATACATGGCTTGTTAAATGTTGAAGTGTTAAATGCTTCCAAGAGCTCATCTGCAATAAAATTCAATTTGAAACCTTGAGCATTTAAGGAGAGAATTCATTACATATTTGTCATGCTAAGATTTTTATGAACTTGCTGACTTTACTATAAGATTGTGTAAAAGAAATTAGGGTAATTAGAAGGTACTGTCTAAGCAATTATCTCACCACTAATAACAAAGAGCTAAATCAAGAAATCACACAGAAAATGTTATGAAATGTTAGAGCTATGATCCTTTTGGCTATTGGTCAAATCAGAAAATAGTTTTTTAGGTAATTATTCCAAGTCTATGCTCATCACTATATACAATTCCATCTGTGTTAAATATTTATTGGGGAAAAATATAGTGGAATTGTGTGTGTGTGTGTGTGTGTGTGTGTGTGTGTGTGTGTGTGTGTGATAGCCACTCTTGTTCTCATTACTGCTTGTATGACTCAGCATAGGAATATGAAAGCCAAATGAATGAAATAAGTGCCTACAGCAAATCTGATGAAATCTCAGCATTTAAGCGTTAGTTTTACATTTAAGTATAGCAATCTATCACTTGAGTCAGAGATCCACTTCTCGGTTTTGCTTTGTAGTCTATTGGAGATAGGAGTCTCATGGACTTTCTTGCCTGGGCCTATTTCAAACCAATATCTCAGATAGCAGCATCCTAAGTAGCTAGAATTACAGGTGTGAGCCACTGGCATCCTTTATTAACATTTTTAACCCAATTTATATGTTATGCTGAGGGTAGTTCTCACATTAATTTCCTTAAGATTATCTTTTCTACAGTGGCTCTCTTAATCAACTCACAATCCTGCCAAAATTGTAAGAGTTCCTTTTCTCCACACTATGGCCAATATTTGTTACCTTTTAATTTTTTTCTCTTGAAAATAATATTACCATCATGTGGAAGTCTCCTTTTGAGGTTCAAATTGAAATGGAATTTCAATTCTCAATGATAATAGAACTGGTAAGAATATTTTATGACCTGATTTCTATACTGTTTAACTTTCTGTCTTCATAAGGTCTAAATCACCCATACAACTTTTCAAAAGTTAAGTTACTTAACCTATTTTTAAATATGTTTTTATTCTAAAAATACTGCACACAGGAGTTACAATTACATGAGTAAGGTCATGAGTATATTTCCTATCAAGCTTT
This sequence comes from Dipodomys spectabilis, assembly GCF_019054845.1. Lineage (NCBI taxonomy): Eukaryota > Metazoa > Chordata > Mammalia > Rodentia > Heteromyidae > Dipodomys > Dipodomys spectabilis. Next base: position 1,251,828 of record NW_024871303.1, on the reverse strand, counting down.
GTTATCTCCTCCTTTGTTTTTAGCTACCCTTCCTTCCAACCTCCAAAACTACAAGCCCCTCTCCCTCTTCAAAACCTAATTTGTAAAATTTGTTTTTCAACATAGTGCTTTGTACATTTCATTATTATAATGGAGTAACGTCCATCCCCATTTAAGCATTATGTTTTTTTCCCCTTCCCCTACCCAATTAGAATAATTGTTTGTATAAGATATAGGGCACCAACATCAAATAAAGTGAAAACAGCGGTTATACATGAGGGGGAAACAAACAAATCACATGGTAATTACAAATACTTTAGGGACAATAGCAAGAAAGAGAAAATCCACTTGGGTCCCTATCTTCGGGTTCATTTAGCTTAACATCATCTTATATGGTCATATGTACACAGCTTTTAAACTTTTCTGATTGTCCGAGACACATACTACTTATTGCCCAAAAGGGAAACCATAAGATCTGTGGCTTCTTTGGTCCTGGCGCTCACTTCAATTAAAATAATTTTTTCCAAGTTTTTCCATTTCCTAACAAATGGGGCAATGTCATTCTTTCTGATGGAGGCATAGAATTCCATTATACACACACACACACACACACACACACACACACACACACACATATACACACACGTACATATTATTTTCTTGATCCATTCATATACTAGAGGCATCTGTATCTTAGCAATGGTAAATAATGCTCTATAAACATAGTTGTGCTGGTAGCTTTATTATGAATAGAAGAAATCCTAGATCTACTAGGCACAGGCAGAAATTTTCTCAATTCAGATCAGAAATACAACAAATCAAAGAAAGTTTGGACAAAAGATATTGCATGAAGCTGAAGAGCTTCTGCATGGCAAAGGATATAGCTAGCAAGATCAACAGAAAGCCCATGGATTGAGAGAAGATCTTCAATAGCCATAAAACGGACAAGGGTCTCATATCTAAAATATACCTGGAACTCAAAAAATTAAATCCTCAAACACAAATCCTCAAAGAAACAACTGCCTAAAATATAAATGTGCTAAAAACTTAAAGAGAAACTTCTCTGAAGAGGAAAGAAGGATGGCCAATAGATACATGAACTAATACTCAACCTCCCTAGCCATAAAAGAAATGAAAATCAAACAACATTGAGATACCTGCTCTTTCCCGTAATATATATCTTGGCCTCAAGATATATTTCTTATTATTAAAATTCTTGAGTATAGACACCGGTGACTCAAGTCCATAATCCAAGCTATTCAGGAGGCTGAGATCTGAGGATGGAAGTTTAAAGCCAGCCTAGACAGGAACATCTGTGAGACTCGTATAACCTATAAACCAGTAGAAAACCAGAAGTGGTGCTGTGGCTCAACAGTACAACGCTGTCTTTGAGATGAAGAGCTGAGAGATAGCACCCAAGCGCAGAGATCAAGCTCCACGAACTACAACAAATAAATAAATAAATAAATATGTCCTGAGTTTTTCCATTGATGAGTCCATATCAGGTTTTTGTATAAGCAGTATGACCGGCTCATACAAGGAGTGTGTAGTGAACATTCCCTGTCTGTTTCATTAGTTTTGTAGGAGTATTGTCATAGTCATTAGTCGTGCTTTCAATTAGAGAAATCACCTGATAATCCTTTCTATCATGGGCTTTATTTTGCTGGATTTCCCAAGAATTCCTTTATCCTCTACTGAATCTTGACTCTATCATGAGGTTCCATTTCACATCTCTGGTTTCACTTATTTGGGTTTTCTGTCTCTCTCTCTCCTTGTCTCTCATACATGCTTCTCTATATCTAAACTCAGTTTTGCTAATGGTCTATCAATATTGTTAATTTTTTTCACATAAATTAGTTTGTTTATTCAATCCTCTTTATCGTTTTTATGATGATCATATTTTAATTGTAAGAAATATAATTACTTTTATCCAATTCCTGTATGGTGTATTGATTTACTCTTCCAAATTTTGTCTAATTTTTTGCCTTTTTTATGTGAAAATACCGTACAGATGGGTTACAATTCCTTGGGCAAGATAATGAGTACATTTCTTAACAAGCATTGTAGCCTCTTCCTTTGTTTCCCCTTCCCATCCCTTCCAACCCTGTCCCTGCCCCCCCACAATCTTACTCACCCCCCCACCTAAGTTGTAAAGTTCATTTTCGACATATCGACTTCTACATCTCATTGTTGCAATGGGTCCATAGCCAAAACCATCCTCAACAGAAAGAACAGTGCTGAAGCAATATCTATACAAAATTTTGAACTCTACTACAAAGCCACAATAATCATAACAGCTTGGTACTGGTACAAGAACAGACCTCAGGACCAATGGAATAGAATTGAAAACCCAGAAATGAACCTCCAGACTTATAGCCATCTAATCTTCGATAAGGGAGCTAAAAAAATAGAATGGAAGAAAGACAGACTCTTCAGTAATGGTGCTGGCAAAATTGGTTAACTACTTGTAGAAAACTAAAGCTAGATACTTATATATCACACTGCATCAGAATCAACTCCAAATGGATTAAAGACCTCGGAGTCAAAGCGAACACTCTGAAAACATTACATGATGGAATAGGAGATACCCTAGGTCTCCTTCGCACAGGCCGAAATTTTCTTAATTGAGACCCAGAAATACAAGAAATCAAAGAAAGGTTGGACAAATGGGAGTGCATGAATTTGCAGAGCTTCTGCATGGCAAGGACTTAGCTAGCAAGATCAATAGAAAGCCCACAGATTGGGAGAAGATTTTCACTAGCCATACAATGGACAAGGGTCTCATATCTAAAATATACCTGGAACTCAAAAAATTAAATCCCCAACAACAAATCCTCAAAGAAACAACTGCCCAATAAATAAGTGAGCTAAAGAGTTAAAGAGAAACTTCTCTGAAGAAGAAAGAAGGATGGCCAATAGACGCATGAAGAAATGCTCAACCTTCATAACCATAAAAGAAATGCAAATCAAAACAACATTGAGATACCACCTAATTACAGTTAGAATGGCTAAAATCAAGAACTCTAATAACAACAGATGCTGGAGGGGATGTGGACAGAAGGGAACTTAATGCATTGTTGGTAGGAGTGTAAACTTGTTCAACCACTTTGGAAAGTTGTATGGATGTTCCTCAAAAGACTCCACATAGAGTTCAGCTTTGACCCAGCAATCTTACTTTTGGGCATTTACCCAATTGATCACAAACAAGACCATACTAAAGCTACCAGCACAATTATGTTTATTGCAGCATTATGTATCATAGCTAAGATCTGGAACCAATCCAGATGCCCCTCAGTAGATGAATGGATCAAGAAAATGTGGTATATATACACAATGGAATTATATGCCTCCATCGGAAAGAATGACATTGCCCCATTTGTTAGGAAATGGAAAGTCTTGCACAAAAATTATATGAAGTGAAGTATGCAAGGCCCAAAGAAACATAGGTCCCATGGTTTCTTTTATTTGTTATAACTAGTATATGTCTGAGTCAAGCAGAAAAGGTCAGATTAGTTGATGTTAAGGAAATGAACCCTAAGATATGTATTCAAATGTTTTTTTTTTCTTTCATGTGATTGTTTCTAACACATTTATAAGATAATTTCTTTGTTGCTTTGTATGTCCCTCCCCCACTGTATAACTTCTGCATTCACTGTATTTGATGTTTGCACAATTTGTGAAGGGGAAAGGAAGAAACAAATCGTTTAAGTAGAGATACAGGAGGAGCAATTGCAACAATGAGATGTACAAGTTGTTATGTGGAAAACGAATTTTACAACTTTTGTTGTGGGGGAGGAGGAGGATTGGGTGGGGGCCTGGAGGGAGGATGGGAAGGGGAAACAAAGGAAGAGGCTACAATGCTTGATAAGAAATGTACTCATTATCTTGCCTACATAATTGTAACCCCTCTGTACAGTATTTTCACACACACACACACACACACACCCAGACACACACACACACACACACACACACACACACACACACAAAGTTCAAGGTTCTGGTCCAGAGTTAAAAGCTATGGCTCGGAATTAAAGTCCCAGGCACTGAGTTCAAAGCTCAGGTCCTGCGTTCAATTCTCATGCTGAAAGTTCAAGTCCTAGTCCTAATTTCAAAGCAAGGCTGAAATTTGAAGGTCAATGCCCCAAATTCAATGCTCAGGCTGGAAATATATTTCCCAGAACTGAATTCAAGGCCTAGGCCCAGACTTCAAGGCTTAAGGCAAAAGATTAAGTCCCAGGCCCTGAGCCCAAAGTTCCAGTTACAATCCAAGTCCCAGGCCCTGATTTCCAGGCCTGAGCACAAGTTCAAGACTTGAGTTTAAGTCTCATGTCCCCTCTTACTGCTGTAATTCAAGGTCCAGTGCCCTTGTTCAAATACCACATTTTGAGATGAAAGCCCAGGCTATGAATTCAAGTGTCAGTGTATGAATTCAATGCCCAAAGTTGTAGTTTCATGCCCATACTATATATGTTCAAGACCCGGTCCCCAGTTCAAGGCCCAGAATCCCTGTTCAAAGACCAGTTTTGAATGTTAAGACAAGGCCTTGAATTTAGGCCCAGGCCAAAATTCAAGTCCCACATCATTTGTAAAAATTCCCTCGTTCCAAATTAGATTCAGAGTTCAAGGCCAAAGCCTCAATTTGAATACCCATTCCACAACATCAAGCTCCAGGGGCCCAGTTCAAATACCAGGCCATGTGCTTTAGTACCAAGCTGTGAGTTCAAAGCCCTGGCCAAGAGTTTCTAGCCAAAATATGAGTTCAAGTGCTAAGACCCCAGTTCATGTCCTAGGCACCGTCTTCCAAGTCCAGGGCCACAGTTTAACTCTTAGATCCTGAGTTTAAGGCCCAGGACAAGTTTCAGGCTCTGCTGTGATTCAATTTCTGGGAGGTGAATTCAATACCAAGGCCCTACTTTGAAGGCCCATCCTGAGGTCAATGGCCAGGCCATTGGTTCAAGGCCCAGGCAATAAGTTCTGGTCCCATACCTTGAATACCGGTCCCAACCCAGGATTTCAAGGCCCAGTATTGCAATTCAAGGACCAGTCCCCATCTTAATTGCCCAAGCCTCATATTCAAGGTCTATTTGTTATTTCTTCTATCTAGACAGCATGATACATTCTATGGTCCATATACCCACAATTAATCAATCTTTAAGTATTATTATTTTCTTCACTTGTTAATTTCTCTATTTTTCTACTGAGAGCTATGAAAGAGTTGAACTTGCTACCTTGGGTATACAAACAGCCTGAATCATTTGAGCATTAGGAAAATTCTCATGGTCATAAATGGGGCCTGGAGAACAACATTAATTACACATCACAGAAATAAATCTTACTGTTGCAAATTTACTAAAGCAAATTGATTAAGATTATGTTTGAATGTCATTGTCTCTTTATTTGGATAAAAAGGAATGCCAAATATCTATGTGTTTATTAGAAGGTAGCTTCAAAACAAAACATTTTCAGAACATATTCAACTTAGGTCAAAACATTCCTCTGCCTTACTTGATGTGCTTCAACTTTCTATATAACTTTTTAATTCACGTCTTACATTCATATTCGTGTAAAGTACAAGTAAAACGGGTTAAGATTTTTGAAAGCAACTACTTCCAAATGTAAAATAAAAAGAGCAAAAGAGACAAGTTCCCAGAATGTTTGTCTCATATATATGAATGTATATATATATACATATATATACATATGTATATGTGTGTGTGTGTACATATACACACATATACATACACATTTATAAAAATATTATAGTTAGTATATAACACAAAACAAAAACATTTTGATAGAAAGTATTTGGAGATTTCCTGGAATATAAGCTGTTATATTTAGTTTGTTTAGTTTGTAGAATTTTCACTTAAAGCCTCGATTGACAGGCTTATCCAGAAGACATGAAATTAAGTTAGGTATTATTAAAAATAGTTATTATTCAATGATCTAAACAGTAGAATTAACTCGTTCAATGACATACAGCAGGTGGCCCATAGTATATGTCACTCTTCTAATATTAGGTAGATTCCCTAACCATAGTTTTCATAAGTATCAGTAATTTTATTTTAAAATCTCCTACCAAGTATTTTGGGGTTAATATTCAGAAAACTTTGATATTATAAAGTCTTAAGGATATTGGTAATATGTATTCCTCAGTGTCAAGTTCCTTCATGAAATATCTAGTGTATCTGAACAAAGTACTGGAAATATAGGTAGTTTGTATGAAAATAATATGGAAAGGAAAATATGGGTTTTCAAATCTCTGTGTTTGGAATTGTATTGTGAACCTGAAGAACTGAAAATTTTAAATATTGCTATACACATAAAAACAGAGCCTGGTTTGAGACAATTCTAACAAAACAATGAAGGGAGAAAAGTATTACAAAGTCATGATTTGACTTTAAATGAAGAATCAGGAAACATCCTTAAGCAAAAACAAAAACATGGTCACTTAGTTACTGATAAAAGAAAGGATGGTATGGGATCTTCATGATATCTCATGAAGAAGAGCAGGAACCTTCTCTGAAATAGAAACGACTACCATTAAATAGGATATGAGAAGCAAAGATGAGGTTTTGTTTCTATGGTGATAGGAGGAACCGAGCGCATGTAAGGATCTTCTGGCTTACAGCCCAACATGGGCTTCTCTCAATTCAGTCAAAGTATAAGAAAACATCCAACTTTTGATTATGAAGTACACTTCACTTTAACTGTATTAAAATTCAGTGCTTTGATTTATAGATCGATTCCTCACTGTTACTGGCCAGGCTGCAATCTTATCCTCATTCTAATTCCTTCTACTAAGCCAGTTCTCTTTTCTCTCTCTCCATTGTGTAGGCTTCTGCATTGTAGGCTAATGCATACAAGATACATATGTTAATACCATTTTCAATGAAAGAAGTAGAGATAAATTTTGGCACTATATTTGAAATAACAAAGCACAATGCACAGATGGGGTAGGCTTCAACTGGTTTTCTTCATAAAAGTAGCCTACTCATAGCTACAATTACTACTAATTAGTGCACCTCGTATGAGTTGGTAAGATGTAATTTGATAGGACAGTGGGACTCATGAAGAAAGAAAATCAGTGACATTCAAGGATTTATGAATATTTGGAATTTGTTCTAAGAATATCGGGACCAAATGTGAACACAGCATAAGTAACAAGGAAAATGATTCAACGAACTGTTTCCTTCATGGCAATATTGTAGTCGGAATTGTAAGAAATACTCTCAAAAATTATTCCAAAATGGATTCTCACAAATCACAGTGTTCTGATGTAAACATCTATGAATCAATTGATTATAGGGAAATTATGGTACCTCTAAAACTGAGGAGCTTATACAATTCTCAGTGACTACAGTGGCTTTAATAACTTTACCAGGGGATTCATGCATGGACAACAGCTTAACACCGAATCAGAAAATGTAAACATTAATAGTTACTCTGCTCACCACAAACAGGCATTCATGGAAATTTATTGAAAATGATTGTTTCTTGGTTGGTGCTGGCCACTGTTTGGAAGGGCAGAATTACTCAATCTCTTTATATTCTCATTTTTTCAATTTTAATATGCCATGTTATAGGTTTCAACTTATATTGATTTTTTGATCCTTATACAGACTACATTATCCAATATGAATAGAAAATGCTTAGGGTTACCCATAGACTCTCTTTTCCAGTATTATTTTTGAATCAATCCTAAGAATTGTACTCATGTTCAAAATTTCTTCAGATTGCTGCCAATATTTTATATTATTCAATGGGAAATATATTGATTATTAATTATGCACATCACCAGAAACCACCTGTTTTCAAAACCACTATATCTGGTGATCATGTTCTGAATTCATATATCTAACCTATACCCTAACTACACTGTTCAAATTTCTTTCACAAGATAGAAATTCGTAAAACATGCTTGAAGAACCGGTCCAATTATCAACAGGACTGCTTCCACTGTATTATTTATTCTTAAAACAAATAGTAATTTCAGAAAACATAATATGAATAATACAGTTTTGTATGAAAAATGAAATACTTTATATGGAATATAAGTAGCAGTTAGTGCTTCAACCCATGTGTAAACTTGATAAAATTTTTCTGAACTTTGGTAACAATGGCTTCTGGCCCAACAGTACTTTCAAAATGTGCAGGCAATGTACTTCTTCGTGTTTATCCTAATTGTACATTAGAAGACTATAATTCTTCAGGGACTCAAGTAAGAAATAATATAAATTTTTTTTCTTCTGAAATTCTCATGAAGAAATATTTTGAAACACCAGGCTTGCATTGATCTCAAGCAAAATGTTATCAGGTATTTATTTTTCCTTGACTTCCTTTCTTCATATTTCATGTATTTTGTTTGTTGACATATTTTGTTAAGATGCAATAAGAAAATTCCATTTCTTCTTTGTGCATTTATTACCAGGGTACTGGAAATCTCAGGCTATAAGCTCTGATAATTATCTCATGAAATTAAGCAAAGCAAAGTGTATTTGAAACGAGACTTTGAATTTTAATATAGATTTGAGTTCCTTGCAGTTTACAATCCATCAATCAAACAATGTTCTTGTCCTTATTGTTTTTGAACACAAGTCTAGGTCTCCAATTATAATCATCCCAAAAGGACAGGAAAAATTGATATCAAAATTAATGAAAAACTGTCAAAATGTATGATTTTATAATATTCAACCAAACTGTATGAGGTTGTAATTGGAAAAGTAGTAATTTTCTCTCACTATAATTGAGCAGTATCTACTGACTATTTCCGAGACAAATTTTATCTCTTCTTGATATGACTTGTATATTAAGTTTCAAAATCCTAATAGAGTCACTTCTGTTCGGATTTATTTGGATTATCCCTTCCAAACGAACAACACAAAACTGATCATTTATTTGCAATAATTAGCATATGTCTATGGTAATTTATCAGATGATCAGAAAAGCTCAAAAATATCATAGATTGATAGATTGATTATAGATAGGTAGATAAGTAGACAGATAGATTAATAGACATAGATACTTTATTTGTATATAAAGTGATTTTACATGAAATAATAGACATAGATACTTTATTTGTATATAAAGTGATTTTACATGAAATGAAGCACAAGATATGGATAGAAGAGTTTTTTCTTGATTTTATTATAATATATGAATTTTTGTATCTACTTTATGCTCTTCCTCCTGTGGTGTATTCCTGATCACACTTTTTGATTTTGATATGCATTTTGTATATAAATTTAATATTGGAGAGAAGGAGAATAACAAAATCCTGAAACATGGACAAAGGATGACCCATTAGAATAACAATACTCAGAGGACACTATGTTGGAAATGAACTTTACTGATTTGGGGTGGAGGAGGAGGAGTGGAGACGGAAGAGGGAAAGATTGTAGGAGAAAACAAAGGATGGGGTAACAATGCTCCACAAGAAATGTACTCAATACTGACGTGTATGTAACAACTAAGTAACGCATATTTTCAAGAAAAAAATTTTTGATCAAGAAGGGTAAAAAAATACTAACAGCAAATATAAACGAAATGATATTTCATCCAAATGCCCTATTACTCTCTATGGGGTAGAGGTAGCTTTATCACATATGACAACTATTGCATTTGAGATATTTGCTCTTTTTGAGTTATCAAAGGAAAACAGCATTTCCTGAAAGGTACTTAAAATATGAGCAGGATGTGAGGTTATTATAAACAATATTACATTTGACATGAGATTGTATTATTTCCTAAATAAGTCAAAAAATCTGTGTGAGCCGGGAGCCAGTGGATCATGCCTATAATTCTAGCTAATCAGGAGGCTGAGATCTGAGGATCGCGGTTCAAATCCAGCCCGGGGAAGGAAAATCCGTGAAACTCTTGTCTCCAATAAACTACCAGAAAACCAGAAGTGGAGCGGCAGCTCAATAGATGAAGAGCTGAGGGACAGCAGGCCAGCCCAGAGTTCAAGCTCCATGACCACCAAAAAAAAAAATCGGTGTGAAGGAATGACCATCTTTTTTCTATTCTCAAGGGTGGAATTCAATTGATTTGGGCAGAAAAGTGAAAAGCAATTAAACAAAAGTGTAATATAATATTTACCTCATATTTATAGATATTCAGAATGAGTTAATCACCCGGAAAATTCTTGTCAAATACATTCTAATTTGAAATAAGAGAACAAACGTCATGAAATAAGAAGCATACATTGTGGTTTGGATATGAAAGCGTCCTAAAGAAAAAAGAAAAAAGAAAACAAAACGAAAACTAAATAACAACAATAAAAACACCACACTTTAATTATTCTGCAATGTCTAAACAAGATTCAGGATAGTTGATCAACTTTATTATAAGTAGTAATTCATTCAAGTGACAAGAAAATGAGAATTAAGTTAGAATTAGAGTTAAAGTGGGATTTGTTCTTGGCTAAAACAACTTCTCAGCAACTTGGCTTTGTACAACTTTTAATTATTTTTATAATTGTGAAAATACCCTACAGAGCGTTTACAATTACATGGAAAAGATAATGAGTACATATATTATCAAGCATTGTTGCCTCCTCCTTTGTTTCCCCTTACCATCCCTTACCATCTCCCACTCTCCCGACCTCCCACCCATCCCCACGCACATTTTTGTGGGGTGGTGGTGGTGGTGATGTGTGTGTGTGTGTGTGTGTGTGTGTGTGTGTGTGTCTGTGTGTCTGTGTAGGTGTAAATGGCCAATAGTTCTAAAATGCTGTGGATTATTTCCTAAAATTTATGAATGTCACCATATCAACAAGCAGTATAATTTTACATATTGCTGGTTTCAGTGGAGTTTTTGACAAATCACTTTCTTAAAATATTACCATGTGTTCTTTCTCTATGTAGTTCCTTCTTAAATAGGAGTAACTACTGCAATCTAAAAAGTTTGTACTACATTAAGCAATTTACTCAGTAATCACCTGTGGTAGAATGATTCTATCAAAACTCTGGCAGTAATCGATTCTTGTCTAAAAGTTTTCTTGAAAGTTGTCATTCCAATGTCAGTGTACATTCCTGTGTATGGAACATTCATATCCTTATGAAATATCTGAAGAATATGAGCTTTTGTAATGGTTTATTTGGTACTAAAAAATACCTGAATTGGAGAATATTACTCACTGGTAACAACACCATATTTATATATTTTCTGTGCAAAAGATCTTAACATACATTCTGTAATCTGGAAATAACTGGCGCATATATTCATTGGGATTGCTATAGATACCAGAATTCTGAAAATAGCACTTATCTTGGGAAGGGAAAATGGCTGAGTTGTAGAGTGCTTGCCTTGCATTCATGAGGCCCTGGGTTTGATTGCTCAGCACTACATGAATAGAAAAATCCAGAAGTAGTGCTGTAGGGCAATTGCTAGAGCACAAGCCTTGAGCTGAAGGGGTTAGTGACAATGCTGAGACCCAGAGTTCAGGTACCACAACTGACTAAAACAAAAATAAAAACAAAAATATCTTGCATATCACAGTGTGAAGCAATGTATATTCTATGATGAGAAGACTGAGATTAATTGATTCAAGAATTATATCAATTTATAAAAAAATGTCAAATGATATGATAAAAAAAATCTTCAATATAATTACAAAAGGCCTGTCATAAACGGGCATAAATGTGTCCCTTTTTAAATTTTTAAAAAATTTTTTTATTGTGAAAGTACTCTACAGAGGGGTTACTGTACAGAGGGGTTGCAATTACATGGGCAAGATAATGAGTACATTTCTTATCAAGTATTGTAGCCTCCTCCTTTGTTTCCCCTTTCCATCCCTTCCCATTCTCCCTTGCCCCCCCCCACCCAGTTCCCCCCTCGCATCCCCACCAAAGCTGTTAAGTTTGTTTTCAACATAACGACATTTACTACTCATTGTTGTAATGGGTCCTCTGTTTAAACAGAGAATCACTTTGTTTCCCTTAAGAAGTGCACAATGTTTGTGAAATAATAACAGTCACAGTAAGTAGTTATAATAAGGAAACATATAGAACGATGTAGAATTTATATTTTCATATATATATGAACGTCACCTCTTCATGTAAATATTACAATTTAACAGCACAATATGAGGAGCTTCTAAAGGCTGACTTGTGTTAAAAAATATTTTTAACCTATCTATATCCTCAGAATTCTACAATACATTTAAACCCTGTAGATGTTAGAAAACTAAGTGGTTATCCTAATTGAGTGATGCAAAGAGAGTAGTGCAATCAGGAGACAGGTAAAAAATAATTTATTTTCAATTTTATTTCAAGGTTCCATACTGCACATATTTATATTTTGGGGTAATCTTATTACAAGAATGTGAATATCTCCTCTTCCCTAAATAATGTAAGAAAATTTTTGAATTTGAAACCGAGAATTCATAGGCTGAACCAAGATTGCACCATGTGAAATCAAATATACCAGAAACATGAATAAAAGAATTACTCAAAGGAATTGACACGAAATTATACACATTAACAGAATTCATCACAAAGAAGCAAATCAAAATTATTTAAACAATACTTTGTGGGGAAAACGGAAAGTATTAATTCGGCCACTATATTTTCACATGTTCTCTCAACACAAATATCTAGATTTTGTTATTCTTCCCTCCTACTCTCCTCTCTCCCACTCTCACGAAATTTGCTTGCCTTTTAGATTTCTCTCTCCAGTCACTACAAGCTTGATAGGACGGATTATTGCAGAAGATGTTACTTTCTGGTTTTCCTCAAAACAAGGGCATTACTATGTCTCCTCTAGATCCACGTTTAGAAATTATATTGATTGCAAAATTAGAAATACTATCTCAGGACATAATACCTATGAATAAGTACTAAATTCATTTGAAGTCCTGTTTTAGATATGATTTCTCAATATTTATTTAATACACATTTTGAACTTAAATTTTAGTAATCTTTGTGTAAATAATAATGTGCTATTAATTGGTGCATAGTAAATGAAGGGTAAGCAGCCAAATTCACGTAAGTATTCAGATAATATAATAATTTTAATAAAATTGTATTTTATAATGTGTATTTTGTTTATTGTATTTCAAGAGGCTTCTACATGGTGGATCACTTCGTGAATTATTCTAGGAAATTCTCAGGAAGCTACTGAAAAATGTATAGTCATAAAAGTTCATGTGCCTAGCTAATATCATTTTTGAAAGTATATTTGACACATTCACCTGTTGTTAATAACTGTGAGGAAATTATGAAAAAGAGCTTCATAGCAAAGATATAGGTTTAAATTTGGATAGTTGATTGAATATGGATATTTATTTGTATTTTTATTTTTTTAACTGTGAAAATACTGTACAGAGTGATTACAATTAGATGGGCAAAGTAACTAGTGCATTTCTTATCAAGAATTTTTGGCTCTTTTTCGTTTCCCCTTTCCATCCTTTCCCATCTCCACCACCGCTGTACCTGCCCTCCTCCCACACCCGTTGCCAGCCAAAGTTGTACAGTTCATTTTCTACATATCCCCTTGTTCATCTCATTGTTGCAATTGGTCCACCTGTATCCCTATTTAAACAATTGTTTTTTTCCTTTCCCCTCCACCCTGATACCAACATCAAATACAGTCAAAACAGGGGTTATACTGTGGGGGAGGAACAGAGAAAGCAACAAAGAAATATCTTATAAATATGTTAGACACAATAGCAAGAAAGGACTTTAGCGAGAGGTTCTATCATTATATGATAGAAACAATACTGCAAATCTAAGTATAGTGGCTTGACATGTCAATCCAACCTAGAGAATACAATCTGAGAATGAACTTGTAGGAAGAAAACTGACATTCAAAAAAGCTCTGAATTTAAGCAATGTATAGAACTGAGAGTAAAAGAAAAAATGTAAATGGATAACATGGAAATTAATAACTGATGTGGGCACATTAAGGTGTTTGGTACTTATCTAAGGATATGTGGACTGAACAAAGACAGCCTGAATCCCTTCAATCAAATACACATTTCACTTGCAGCGGTCAATTCCAGTGTCCCCCCTGTACGGGACCCCAATTTTTGTTCTACTGACACAATAATATTCTCGTTCATGATTTCCGGTCCTTTTTCAGCAAGCCAGCCTTTGTCAATTGAAATGCTCCCTTCTGGCCCAAAGACCAAAGGGAACATTTCATTTCTGAGTGCTGAATTTTCAACATAAAATTCACTGGAATTCCTTCAGGCTTCAATAGAAGGTTGCTGCTAGTGTTTTTAACCTCTAGCTCATCTGAACTATGATCATAATGTTTATAGCTACATAGAACTGCTTTTACATCACTTTTGTTTCAATAGTCTGTTTGCTCTAGAGAAATATTCAGCTCTCTAAAAATATTCCCAGAAAATAACTGCATTGTTATATTTCAACCGCTGAAACAGGGTGACTCCTTAATGAAGTTTATCCGGCAAGGACTGAAGTAAATGCTTGCATATAAATAAATAAATAAATACACACACACACACACACACACACACACACACATGTGTGTGTGTATGTACACATATATATGTGTATATATATGTGTATGTATATATGTATGTATATATGTATGTATATATATATGTGTATAAATGTATGTATATGTACATACATATAGATCAATAGATGTGTGTGTATATATATACATACACATTCTATGTACATATATACACACACATCTATTGATCTATATGTATGTATATATACATATCTCTATATATGTACATATATATGTATATGTGTATATATACATACACATATTTACATATGTATGTATCTTAGGAAATATTTTACACCACGTAATATATTTTAAAAGTATGTAAATACTGTATCTTAAAATGTGACATTGATCTGGACACTGGTGAGTCATGCCAGTAATCCTAGCTACTAAGGAGGCTGAGATCTGAGGATGAAGGTTCAAAGCCAGCCTTGGCAGGACACTCTATGAGATGCTTAACCCAACAAAACACTAAAAAGCCACAAGTGGCATTTCGGCTCAAGTGATAAAGCATTTGCCTTCAGCTGAAGAGCACAAGAACTGCACCCAAGACAAGAGTTCAAGCCCTACAACCAATAAATAAATAAATAAAATAAATAAATCAAGGAAGAAAAAAAGAATGTCACATCAAAACACCCACAATGGAAAGTGAAAATAAGAAGATAATATCATTATTTGATCATCTAGAAACAACTAAGAACTAAATGACCTATAGAAATAGTATTTGAAAGGTGCACAAAATGTTACATTTTCATTGATATCTCCTAAAGTGAATCAGATTCAGTAAAAATAAAGCATAATCCTCCCATAAGAAGGAGGAAAACATCCACACTGATTTGTTTTTACAAATAATTATAACCTTTTTGACCAAGGAGCTTGAGATTATCTTTGTCATTGTGAAAGGGCAAAGAATCGTCATTTCCAGTTCATGATCTCAGGACTCTCAGATCAACTTGTACATCAGTGAACTGAAACTTAAACATGGCACAATGATCATTATTCTATTATATATTGAATTTCATGGCAACTGTGCTATTATTAGGACATATGTGCCTTGTTTTTATTGTACTCCAATTTTCTGTATGTTCCACAATTCACCAAACAGATATTACACCTTTCATTGGTTTATTTATTGCTTATGAACACATAACACCGCTTTATTCTCTTCCATTTTTGAGTAGAAATAAAATCGGAGGAAATTTTACAGTTGTATTATAGAATTTATCACAGCATAAAATACAAAATCAGATTGACCAGTATAGTTTGGAATCTTAAAGTGTGTGAAGATTGACAATGTGAATACTGGACTTTTTATGAAAGTTGCCAATCAACTGTGACACAGAACAAATGGGCCTAAAGTTTTAAGTCCTCTGGATGATACTTGAAGTCCTGAAATTCTCTAATGTGGCTGGAAGAGAAAGGGAAAAAAAATCATGTCTACAATTCTGGCAGTGCATAAATGGCAGTGGCTGGATGAAAATTGGCAACATATTGTTACATATTTCACACTGCACATATGCCATTCTTCTTGCCAATAAAGACCTACTTCAAGCAGTAACCTAGCATGTACTCCTTTTTTTCAACTATACATTTGTAAGGGTGTGGTCACAATACCCATATATCATTTTATTGCTCATAATATTGTCAACATTCTTTAGAGTCATTGAAACAGATCATTGTCTGAGTTGCCTTTTTGTGAAGTCATATTGAAATGTAAAAAGTAACAAAAATGGATTTAATAATATCGCACATTGATGTATATAAAAATATATAGCATTGTTTGTATAGTTTCATGAAACTTTAGACCCACATCTAAAATATTAAGCCTACATTCTTTGGACTAGAATATGTAACTCCTTCATCAAGAATAGAAAAATTGTTACAGATTGAAAAGTAGCCAATAAAATCTGAAACCCTATTGTGAATGTGTACATCTAGCTAGGAGGAGCTGTTAGTTGGATGCTACAATTCTATCTATATCTTTCTTTCCTCCCACGGTTGATTGAGAAATTGCAAGGAATTATATGTGAGGTTTAATTGCAGATAATTTTCATCAAAAACATTGAGTGTATTTTGAACTCACTGAAGTTGAAATGTTGAAAATGGCACTCTATTTCAACTTGCAGAAACATAATTAATATTAATGCTCCATGGAAGTAACTAGACCCTTTACAGAGCAGAAATGTGAATGCTTTGTTTTGCACTATGACAGCATATATCCCAGGTATCTTTATGACAAAAAAATTGAAATTCCTATATCGTTAATTTAGAAAAATCAATCAAGTAGTTATTGTACCAATTGGACAATCTCAGACCATTCAGAGAGTTGTGGCAAACGAAATAAGACTGCATGATTTGGAAGGCCACAGCTCTTCTGTAGAATATGTAATAGCAAAACTTCATATTGTTTACTGACAAGTCATCAAAAGAAATCTTAGAATGATGCTTGTTTCTATCTCCTCAACATCTCTGGTTTTAAACTAAATAAACCAGGAAGAGGAAATATATACGCTATAGCAATATATGGATACAAATTACTTAAAATTCAAGTGGAATAAAAAATGACAATCCTTAAAACCATAACAAGGACAAAATAACCAAACAGTAGATTATGTGAAAAAATAACAAAACTGATAAACACTTAGCGAACCTGAAAAAAGAGAGTGAGTGAAGAGCAACGGAGAGAGAGAATGTACCGAAATGAGTGAAACTAGAGATGAGATATTTAACCGGATAGCAGAATCAAGATACAGAAGAGGATATGGGACTATCGGGTAAAGCCAGTAAAATAAAGCCCTGGAGAAAAAGGGTTCACATGTCATTTCTGGGAATCCTTCGAAGGACAACCTCTATAATCCTCATAGAATGTTTAATGAAACAGTGAACTTTCACAATGAACTTGTTGTATGTTGCCAGTATACTGCTTAACGGAAAATCTGATATGGATTCATCAATGAAGGGCAGGAAAGGGGGAAAAAAAACATAACAAAATGTTTAAATAGAGATACTCGCTGGCCCATTGTAACAATGAGATGTACAAGACACTATGTTGAAAAACGAACTTTACAATTTAGGCTGGAGAGGGGCTGAGTTTAGTTGTGGAGGTGGGAGGGATGGATTGGTAGTGCAAAAACAAAGGAAAAGGCAACAATGCTTGATAGTAAATGTACTCATTACCTTGCTAATATAATTGTAACCCCTCTGTACAGTACATTTACAATAAAAATCTTTAAAAGAATTCATTAAGATACAACCACTTCATTTATATCTTATGTAAATTATCCAAGATATTTCTCTGGGTATGAAACAAGTATGACCAAAAGATGCATGAAGAATATTTAATATCTCTGGCCAAAATAGAAATACAAATAACTCCAGTGTACATCAAAAAGATTGTGTTTATCATCAGCATGAATTGATTTTTATATATGTTTTTATTGTAAAAAATACTATACAGAGGGATTCCAGTTACTTGAATATAGTAATGAGTACATTTTTAAGTAGCATTACTGTCTTCTCTTTTGTATTTCCCCTACCATCGCTTCCTTCTCCACCTCCCCAAATACTTCCACACACGTAGGTTTTAAATTTCGTTTTCAACATAGAGACTTAGACATTGCCTTCCAACAATGGGTCAACCTTTATCCAAATTTAAACATTTTGTTTATTCCCTTCCCCTCCCATAATTAGAAAAATGTGTGTACAAGAGGTAAGACACTGGAATCAAATACAGTGAAAATAGGGGTTATACTGTGACAGAGGAACATATCAAAGAAACAAAAAATCATATACTACATATTAAATATATTTAAAAAATAGCACAGAAAAACTGTGTCCCTATCTTTGTGTTCATTTCTCTTAACACAATCATGTATATAATATATGTTTTATATCATATACACTATATATATATATATATATATATATATATATATAGAGAGAGAGAGAGAGAGAGAGAGAGAGAGAAAGCTTTTGACGTTTTTGCTTGTCTTAAACCTATACTAGTATTGAAAATATAGGAAACCATGGGACCAATGTTTCTTTGGGCCTGGCTTACTTCACTTTATATAATTTTTCCAACTCTTTCCATTTCCTAACAAATGAGATGATGCCATTCTTTCTGATGGAGTCATAGAATTCATATATATAGAATATATATATATATATATATATACACACACACACACATTCAAATGCATACAGACATATATATACGCATACATATGTATACAGACATATATATATACATACATATTATACATATATATGTATATATATCACATTTTCTTGATCCATTCATTTACTGAAGTGCACCTGAATTGGTGCACTATCTTAGCTATGGTAAATAACGCTATGATTAATAGTGTTGGTAGCTATAGTATAGTCTTGTTTGTGATCATTTTAGTAAATGCCCAAAATGGTGATTGCTGGGTTGTAGGGAGCTCTATGTGGAGTCTTTTCAGGAAACTCCATATTACTTTCCAAAGTGGTTGAACAAGTTTACATTCCCACCAACAATGCAGTAGAGTTCCCTTTTTTCCACATTCCCTCCAATATCTGTTATTAGATTTTTTTGTTATAGCCATTCAAACTGGATGAGGTGGAAACTCAATGTTGTTTTGATTTGCATTTCTTTTATGTCTAGAGAAGCTGAGCATTTCTTCATGTGTCTATTGCCCTTTCTTCTTTCCTCTTCAGTTAAGTTTCTCTTTAAGTCTTTGGCCCACTTATTGACCAGGCAGTGGTTTCTTTCAGGATTTGTTGTTGGAAGATTCAATTTTTTTGAGTTCAAAATATATTTTAAATATGAGACCCTTGTCCGTTGTATGGCTAGTAAAGATCTGCTCCCAATCTGTGAGCATTCTATTGATCTTGCTAGCTATGTCCTTTGCCATGCAGAAGCTCTGCAGTTTCCATCACCATGAATTTTTATACATGAAATCTGAGAAGAAATATGAGTTTGTTTTACAGCTGTTAGACACATTGCTATAATGATACATCTTCTAGTATCTTTGGGTAATTTTCTTTGAATTTTGGTAAGATATTAGTTCAACCCAAAATTCAAGTGTACTTTCTAAATAAAATGGTTCATAATTATTCTATCCTCACAGTTGATTTTTGTGAATGAAACTTTAATTGGTTTGTCCTCTTCGATGCACCTTGTATTGAATTTACTATTTTTGATATCAATGAGTTCACTTTTAAGTTTTAATCTATTATCTTATCTGTTAGTATATTCTGCTATTCTTCAATGTGGCTATTAATATACAAATGCCTGTTAAGGAAAAAATGATCAACGTTGCTAATAATAATGGTTAGATATTAGCTTGCTTATGTAGCAAACGAATCATTCTTAACCTACAAGATTGCTAATATAGAGCAAAGGAGCTTCCTTGCATTAATATCAAGTCTGACTGCAAATTTGGAACAACTTCCAGGAATAAAGGAATGAAAATGAAAATAAACTGAGATGCCTACTGACTTCTGTCAAAATAGGACATATTTGGAAAAAAAATCATATTAGAAGCTGGCATATATGTAACCAAATGGCAACGCTGCTAGTCTGTTGTATGAATGTAGACAAGTTTCAACCACCTTGGAAAGCATTCTGGAGGTTCCTACCATATTAAAACCAAAGCTCCTCCATGAATAAGTAATCCTATTCCTTTGCATTGACCCAAAGGATCACACAATGAACATACCAACAATTCCTAACATAGTAAAATATTCTTGCAAAGTTGAAATGATGATTTTGACCACGTCACGTGTTTGTGTCTTCAACAATTATTTAAAAATAATTATCGATATACTTAGAGATAAAATCATTCACATTCATAGTAGATTAGATAGAGTTAGTAGAGAAAGTCAAAAAACAAAACAAAATATTCCTCTGATTCCATTCAGCATACAGTTATTTAAATTGCAGTTTAGTCAATGAGAAACAAGTTGAAATCATGGGTAAAGTTTTCAATGAAAGCCTTTTGAGAAAAATATTCAGTTAAACCCCTATCTCCATGTTTGTTGGTTTTTTAAAATAAAATAACGTCAAATGTATTTCTCTAGTTTGGAAATAACTCGAATATTCATGGGTAGATCTAAAGGTACATGAAATTAGAAAATGACACTGGCAAATACACCCAAATAATTATGTGCTCTGCTTAACTTATTGATCCATGAAAATATGATAATTGCCAAATGAGAAAATGAAGAATAATCCTCAGACATTGTCTTCCTCAATGAGTTGCCAGGTGATTCCTTCCATAATTTCTATATTGTTCCACTTAGAATCTTTTATTCATATTATGAAATTTAAAATAGTATAGTTCTGTAAGGAAATCATGTGCATGTGAATATTTTGCCACTTAATGCAATTTTTATCCTTTATATGGTTTATTTGAAACCACAGTAATTTTTTTAAAAATATATGAACAATATTGCATTAATTCTAATATGATAAAAGGATTGATCATAGAAAAGCAGACAAATATTTCTATGTTTACTTGGATATTCCCATTCTGTTTTACGCATGAGTGGATGAGTAAATTTGAAATGTGTAAAGAGTTTGAAATGTTTGGGGCTGGATAGGTGGCTCAATGGTAGAGTGCTTGCCTTGCATGCATGAGGCCCTGGGTTCGAGTCCTCAGGACCTCATAAGCAAAAAGAAAAAAGCCAGAAGTGATGCTGTGGCTCAAGTGGTAGAGCGTTAGCCTTTAGCTGAAGAGCTGAGGAACAGCACCCAAGCCCAGAGTTCAAGCCCCACTACCCGCCCCCCCCCCAGAAAAATAGGAATATGTAGATATTCCCTCTTGAAAAATAGAAAGTGTTAACCAAGAATGAGAGGGATATTTGGTCTACTCATTCCATTTTAAATCTTCGGGTTATAATAATCATCACCCCACAAAGAATGTTTTTCTTTAATTAGAGAATAAGAGCTCAATCCAAAATTGTGCTGACAATACATTTTTTAGTCATTTTATATAGTTTGTTTATTTTCTTTTCACCCAGGTACATGAGATCCTGATGAAAACTGCATTTCAGTTGCCTTTTTTGACAGTATTTTACTGTGTCCCCAAATTGTGGTGCTAATGTATACCCAACCATAATTGCTATGTGAGATAGAGATAGTCTTTTATGTTAGATGAGGTCTGAGTTCAGCCACTTTGATGTCATATTTTACTTTGAGTGAGATATAAATAGGTGTATTGAAGATACTAAACAATTACTATGAAACTAAACTAAAACATAATTCCAAATAGTTGTAAAACCTAAAGAAGAAAATTTAAAAATGCCCTTTAGAAATGTTTTGTCATTTTGGTTAGAATTGCCAGATTTCAAGTAATAGGATGATAGGATTATAAGATT